>NW_025766558.1:2275000-2295000 GCF_003918875.1 Haliotis rubra | reverse complement strand
AAGGTATGTATATCTGAGAGGGATACAGCAAGGTGCAAAGTAAGTGTGTCGTTACATAAATACTCTGACAGGGCCAAGCAGGGTGTGTAATGGACCACGACGAGATTCTCCCTCCATTTCTAGTTAGTTTGGTTAGCACTAGAAGGTACTCGCTGGTGAAACTGTTCCATCAATCACGGGACATAGAAAAAACTCAACTGTCGGATTTGCTTAGAGTGTAATGATACACAGAAATGCCTTACCGTTAGAAGGTGATGCGCGGTGCATGGTTTTGTAAACGTCTCTAAAACAAACACGAGTATATATCAAAATGAGTATTTCCAATGGATTCTTCGTGAGAAATTTGGAGGAAATAGTTGAGTAGTTTTTAGACCCTGTTGCTCTGTTCTGAGAAACCTGTCGGAATGAAAGGTTCTTTCTGTTTTTAAGTGGATGACAGAAACGGCTCTGAAACATAACCTCTATATTCCTCAGTTCTGTTTTGACACCACTGTTTTTGCGGACCCAGGACCCAGAATCACCACGGGGTTTGTAGAAGGTTCATGTTGCCATCATGGGGTGTCAAGAATTATTACACTTCATTCAACGTTATTTATATATCTCTGCACCTGTGTTATACCACGCTGGCGGTATAGGTTGAAGTGACGGTCACATCACCAAACACGGCTCCAGCTATCTCGAAGGATCCTTGGTTCGCCACAGAACCTGATACGCTTGTGTCTTTGTTGTTTAACGCCGCACTAGGAAATATTCAATGGCGGTCTGTAAATATCGAGTCTGGATAATAAGACAATCCAGCGACTGACGTCATGAACATCGAACGCAGATACGGTGGCATGCCTCATCCAGGTCAGCGAGCCTGACCACCTGATCCCGTTAGTCATCTCACGACAAGTATGGGTTTCTGAAGGCGAATTCTAACCCGGATCTTCACCGGTTGACACTACGACACCATTGCTTTGCCAATCTTAATGTTATGTGATGCCAGGACGACAGTTTATCCCAGGGTTTGCCACCAACTGGTGACCTAAATCTAAAACATAAGGGGACCGTGGGGTAGCTTAGTGGTTAAAGCGCTTGCACGTCACACCAAAGACCCGGGTTCGATTCTCAACACGGGAAACTTTGTGTGAAGCCCATTTCTGGTGTCCTCTGCTGGAATAATGCTAAAAGCGGCAGCGGCGTAAAACCATACTCACTTACTCTGAAGGGGACATGGACGGTCCAGGGACCAGAGCACTGACGAAGTACCACATAGTTTTCTTCGCTTGATTTAGTGATGCACTACTAAGCACAGGGCAAAAAAGATATTCATACATCTTCATTGCAGAGAAAAACAATAACGGGACCATTAAATCAACTTTATGAGAGTAAACTCGCGGGGTACTGCTATGTACAAAACGTCCGTCATGAACTAGGCGTGATTCCGCACATGCGCACAATTCCTTTGATGACCCACAACTAAGAGAATGGCGCAGAGGTTAATCAGCCCTGGATACCGCGCAAGCCACGAGAAATGGTCTTTGGCAACGGCATAAAATACTCAACAAACTCGAACACCATCAGCTTATATACTCAGTACAACCGGGGTTGCCAAAAATACACTCGAATTAGTGTCGTATCGGAAGTACTCCGGTTAATCCCTTAAAACAGATCACAATACTAGTTTCTAGTATGCAGAAGTGTCATGACACAAGGATTTCAAAATCGTATTTGGAATACACAAGACCTTTTAAAGCTTTTTGTTCCAATCTCCCCTCTGGCCTTTCTGTGCCTGTATCACCGCCAAGGGTCTGGTCTTACCCCAAATACCGCGTTGTTATTAGGTTTTCGACATTGTTCTTGAAGTGAAAAATGGGGATATTTGCAGACAGTTATATATATAGTCATGAAAATTTAGATTTTTTATTCTCTTTAATAAGCTAAAAAGTAATACTTTTGGTGTAACCCTTGAAGATACGGGTTAGAATGGGTCTTCAGTAAACCATGCTTGTCGTAAAAGGAGACCTACGGGATAGGGTGTCAGGTTTGCTGATTTGGTTGACACAGGTCATCGTATCCCAATTGGGTAGATCGATGCGCATGCTGTTAATCACTGGATTGTCTAGTCCAGACTCGATTATTTACAGACCACCGCCATATAGCTGGAATATTGCTGAGTGTGGCGTCAAACAACCAACCAACCAACCAATATACTTTTGGTTACTGAGTTAATATATTTTAGAGATACTGTTGGATGCACTCTTCCATTCCCGTACATGTAAAACACATTGTGCGCTTTCCAAAACGTATCACGTGACCGAGTATTAATTCATTATGATTGGAAGAAATGCCAAGTTTGAACCGGGTCTTGGCGAAAGAGGATAGAGCATTTCCACGGTGTCGTATTGTGTGCAACACATTTCCAGACTTCTCTACCCGAGTGTATGCACAATGAGCTACGTTATTTAACCTCAAACGTAGAAACTAAACATTCACTTATATAGGACGTTAACCATACCGAGAAAGGACGTTAACCATTCAGAGAATTATTTCCCCCAAGCTGACACTAACATCTCTTCACCCCTTCTCCTTGATCTGGCGGCCTTGGTGTTAATCGGTGCAATCTCATGTGATGCCAGTTCTAGTCAGTCGTTACGCGTTTAAATCACCTACAGCGCTGTTGACGACGCCGCCGTAATATTGACAGTACGGATGGAACGTTTAAAGTAGAGCTTATAAATTGTTAGATTATATTGAGGGATGGACAGAGTGCAGGGGCTCCCTCTGACTAATGCGTCTTGCCGTGACACTAGTTAGTCTGTTAACGGAGATTTACAATAGTCAATCACATAAATGGAGGTATTTGAGGCCACGACCTGACACTGGCTTGTAAACAGCTTCTGTTCCTCTTACATTAATCGACACATCGCCGGCTGTATTGATCCCCACATAGACTTGTAAGTATATCACTAGACCGACTGTTCTGCCTTGCAGGCACAGATACCATTATAACATTACACCGCCACGGCCTTGACCTTGCACGATCAGGGGGAATTAATTGAAACTGTACATAATTTATAGACATTCGTGTCTGTGATCATGTACCTGCAACTGTTTGTTTCCGATCTCCGTATTCCTGCTTTTTTCTCCTCTTGGTTCTGTTTCAGAGCTCTGAATTCCTGTTTTAGATGTTCTCTGTATTCCTGTTTCCAATCTCCTCTGTCTAGCTATGTTTCAGATCTCCTGTGGATTCCTGTTTCAGATCTCTGTGTACCTGTTTCAGATCTCTTTGTTTCTGTTTCCGAAAACTGTGTACCTGTTTAAGATATCTGTGTACCTGTTTAAGATATCTGTGTACCTGTTTCAGATCTCTGTTTACCTGTTTCCGATCTCTGTGTATCTGTTTGAGATTTCTGTGTTCCTGTTTGAGATATCTGTGTACCTGTTTCAGATCTCTGTTTACCTGTTTCCGATCTCTGTGTATCTGTTTGAGATTTCTGTGTTCCTGTTTCCGATCTCTGTGTATCTGTTTGAGATTTCTGTGTTCCTGTTTCCGATCTCTGTGTATCTGTTTGAGATTTCTGTGTTCCTGTTTCCGATCTCTGTGTATCTGTTTGAGATTTCTGTGTTCCTGTTTCCGATCTCTGTGTATCTGTTTGAGATTTCTGTGTTCCTGTTTCCGATCTCTGTGTATCTGTTTGAGATTTCTGTGTTCCTGTTTCCGATCTCTGTGTATCTGTTTGAGATTTCTGTGTTCCTGTTTCCGATCTCTGTGTATCTGTTTGAGATTTCTGTGTTCCTGTTTCCGATCTCTGTGTATCTGTTTGAGATTTCTGTGTTCCTGTTTCCGATCTCTGTGTATCTGTTTCAGATTTCTGTGTTCCTGTTTCCGATCTCTGTGTTCCTGTTTCAGATCTCTGTGTTCCTGTTTCCGATCTCTGTGTTCCTGTTTCAGATCTCTGTGTTCCTGTTTCCGATCTCTGTGTATCTGTTTGAGATTTCTGTGTTCCTGTTTCCGATCTCTGTTCCTGTTTCCGATCTGTTCCTGAGATTTCTGTGTTCCTGTTTCCGATCTCTGTGTATCTGTTTGAGATTTCTGTGTTCCTGTTTTCCGATCTCTGTGTTCCTGTTTGAGATCTCTGTGTTCCTGTTTCCGATCTCTGTGTATCTGTTTGAGATCTCTGTGTTCCTGTTTCCGATCTCTGTGTTCCTGTTTGAGATTCTCTGTGTTCCTGTTTCCGATCTCTGTGTTCTGTTTGAGATTTCTGTGTTCCTGTTTCCGATCTCTGTGTTCCTGTTTCAGATCTCTGTGTTCCTGTTTCCGATCTCTGTGTTCCTGTTTCCGATCTCTGTGTTCCTGTTTCCGATCTCTGTGTTCCTGTTTCCGATCTCTGTGTTCCTGTTTCAGATCTCTGTGTTCCTGTTTCCGATCTCTGTGTATCTGTTTGAGATTTCTGTGTTCCTGTTTCCGATCTCTGTGTATCTGTTTGAGATTTCTGTGTTCCTGTTTCCGATCTCTGTGTATCTGTTTGAGATCTCTGTGTTCCTGTTTCCGATCTCTGTGTATCTGTTTGAGATTTCTGTGTTCCTGTTTCCGATCTCTGTGTATCTGTTTGAGATTTCTGTGTTCCTGTTTCCGATCTCTGTGTATCTGTTTGAGATTTCTGTGTTCCTGTTTCCGATCTCTGTGTATCTGTTTGAGATTTCTGTGTTCCTGTTTCCGATCTCTGTGTATCTGTTTCAGATTTCTGTGTTCCTGTTTCCGATCTCTGTGTTCCTGTTTCCGATCTCTGTGTTCCTGTTTCCGATCTCTGTGTTCCTGTTTCAGATCTCTGTGTTCCTGTTTCCGATCTCTGTGTATCTGTTTGAGATTTCTGTGTTCCTGTTTCCGATCTCTGTGTTCCTGTTTCCGATCTCTGTGTTCCTGTTTCCGATCTCTGTGTTCCTGTTTCCGATGTATCTGTTTGAGATTTCTGTGTTCCTGTTTCCGATCTCTGTGTTCCTGTTTCCGATCTCTGTGTTCCTGTTTCCGATCTCTGTGTATCTGTTTCCGATCTCTGTGTATCTGTTTGAGATTTCTGTGTTCCTGTTTCCGATCTCTGTGTTCCTGTTTCCGATCTCTGTGTTCCTGTTTCAGATCTCTGTGTTCCTGTTTCCGATCTCTGTGTTCCTGTTTCCGATCTCTGTGTTCCTGTTTCAGATCTCTGTGTTCCTGTTTCAGATCTCTGTGTTCCTGTTTCAGATCTCTGTGTTCCTGTTTCAGATCTCTGTGTTCCTGTTTCAGAAGTATGAATGAAACGTGACTGTCATGTAAAAATCATGTTGACACAAACAATAAAAGGTGCATAACGAACATATAACAAGTGGTCAAAAGGTCAGCAATTAACTCCAATTTTAGACAATGGATAATAACAGATATATAACCTCATAATAACAAAGCAATGACCACAACCCAGCGGCAAACACGCGCCAACATCAGGTAACATATCCATGTTTAATGACTCACGATTGTTTCCGGTGAGACTGAGTTCCCAGGTGCCGTGTAGTCGCTAGGCCACTTCTTCCGTCAGGGTCTAAACACTCTAGAAATAGAATGCATGGCAATCGAATCCTATTTACTTCAACATGGCTTTTAAGATAATAGGTTAATTATTTAAGGGATCATTAAGAATCACACACCTGACCGACTTACGACAATCGAATCGTTTTCCCAAAGCGAGATCGAGGTGATTATGTGTAAGATAATCTTAATATCTAATCGTGACTGCGAGTGAATGTATAGCGTTATGGAATATTCATGGACGCCATACCTGGACCTAAACGACAGGTATTTGAAATTAATGTGCCTGAATGAGTAAGTCGAGAAGGTAATTCTCCATCACGGCCATTGTCACGTGATAGATGGAAAGGTCAAGCTGACTCTCCAAGAACCCCGCACGTGTGTATCACTCCCTGACGAAGGTGCCACAACAACCTGGAATATTGTAATCAGGGCCACACGTGACGACCACGTGCTCGCACCTTTAAGTATGTAGTAATTGGGAACGGATTATGGTACCTTCTACTTCTAAATAATTAGGAACCCTAAATAGGTCTCCTAAAATAAACAGAATGTAAATAACTGCATTTGTCTATTTGTAGATATATTCCCACACCTACCAGCCCAGTGCTGTACTGTTCAGTAACCTGCAGGCGTGAGGTAGACATTTACAGAAATCCCAATATCGGATTCTAATCTTCATTCAAGAACCACGAAAAATCTTCTCCTGGGCAACACGAATCTGCCATTGGTGTCATATTATATTGATACCGAATTCAAAATGCCTCCCAGTACAATTATCCGAGCATATCAACCCGACATACTGACTGTATAGGAAACAGCGGAATTACTGTCCTGGGATGCATGTGCTTGGCAGGACTCATTCAAATCCCTAACACAATCAGAAAAAGTAAATGTTTTTAAACGAAAGTATAAATAACGTTATTTCTATCTAGATTACACTTGTAAGGTGCTCTGACAAGGAATTGCAAACGGTATCAAAAGGTTGATAGACTGAACACAGCCGAAACACTGGAAACTAAGGTGAATGAGCGAGTTTAAGTTTTACGCCGCACTCAGCAATATTCCAGGAATATGACGGCGGTCTGTAAATAATCGAGTCTGGACCAGACAATCCAGTGATCAGCGACCATTTCCTGTTTGTTACCGCTTTAGACACCTTGAAACATTGACGTATACTTTCTTTTGCATGTCAGTTTATGTCATCTGTATGTAGCCTTTATCAACTGGAGACGTCTACATCAATCTGAGACACCTACATCCCGCTGAGGGTAAAGTAAGAACTGTATTGATCGGAATCTCCATAATGATCATTGAGTGCACCAATAACTCATTTTTTAATGTCCTCGTCAAACCTCCTCCGGCTCCCCAATGTGAACAGCCCTGGAGTGGTATTCTCCAGATGCCCTCGGTTGTTGAAATCCCCACAGTTATTGTAGCAAACATTGAACTGTCCAATCTACCTTTGTCGATTTTTTTATATGATGAAATTATAAACTCTTTATGGTTTCAATATCTGTGTTTATTGACCTGGAATAAAACAATCTTTTTCCTTCTCGGTCTATATCGATTTTGACAGGTCCATAAAACAGGCATAGACCTCATTAAATCCACACAAGTATATTACAGGATATGGAAGTAAGCATTATTCCGTAATATTAATGATGATCCTCATACGTTTCCAAGCTTATACAACAATATAGCAACCTCTGCGAAGTCTGTACAGCTAAACCTATATGGAATCCGTGCCTGGACCATCAGTCATGAAACGGCAATGACGTCATCCATGCCTCAAACAAGGCTAATACGGCAATAAAGAACCAATATCCTAAGCCAATGTGTTGTTGAGGTATATGTACAATGTTCAAACTACATGCATGCATGTGGAAAGTAAGTCATGTGTGTGTTCCTCGACTTGTAGAGTTTTTCACTAGAAAGAAAGCTGGGTGTTTTCCGTGAGTGTCAAATATTTTACCTTACAAAAATGTTCCAAGACAATCGTTTTCACAGAATGTATTGCTGTACGAGATATACAAAACATTTGTAAACACTGGGTAAAAAGATAGGTGTTTCCAGCGTTTGTCATACCCCAGATTAAGCTCTTTTCAGAAACGTCAACTGCGTTAGCGGGCGGAATTCATCACGGGTTGTTACCAACTTCCATCACAGGACAGCGTAGCCGTTAACGTGGGCGGTACGGTGGTAGCTCGCTGGTTAAATCGTTCGCCCGCCGCATAGATGTCCCGGGTTCGGTTCTGAAATCGACCGACATGATGTTGTAGAAATGGAGGAAGGTTTCCGGGAATGAAAGGATCAGAGATTTCTCCGACTTAAACCATGTTATGGTTGACATATAACTTCTCTATTATTTTTCACAATGACCTATAAATTCATCAGCTTTACTTGCACAAAATGTATTTTTAAGTGACGTTTATCCTTGCTTTTCTCACCAGTGATAGGGCAGGTCAGACACGTATACACGGATTTTGAAGATCACATTCTTCACGCGGTATCATATTAATCGCCAACTCCCGTTTGTCTGCCCTTGAGGGTTTGGATCTGGCTGGATTACCCATTAGGCATTACCTATTACCAAATACCCATTACCCTTTACGCATTACGCATTAACCGTTACACGTTACCAATTACCCATTACCAGTTACCAACTGCAAATTACGCATTACCAATGACCCATTATCCATGACGCATTACCAGTTACACGTTTTCCATCACCAATTACCCATGGCGCATTATCAATTACCCAGTGGTTGCTTCCTTTGCTATCACTGGTTTCTATTGGTTTCTCGGTTGTTTACAGGTCGCCGCAAATAGCAGATTTCTAAACTTGCAAATTCCGTGGCTAAACATGAGCTACCCAATCTCACCGATGTCTGTACAACGTTAACCAGGATGTGACGTTCTGCTCCGTCTATGGCCTTGCAATATGTTCCAACATCAATCTCAGCACTGTGTTTACTGAGAAAGCCACCATATTACGTTGCCACAGCTAGCTCCTGCTGACATCAGCTATTTGCGTAACACGAATCATTAATAACTCACTAATAATTCAATACCTGGACATACACCTGTTTTTTGCGCTAGCCTGGATTTATGATATCAATATTTATATTGACTATGCTTTGGCACCCGCGGCCAAACACGTGCATCGCCCGTTGAAAGACAGAAACACATCAGGAAATACAGACTCCGTGTCAGCAAACTGTTGCATGTGTCTTACCAGCCTTGAACCCAAAGTACATCTGCCCATGCAAGCACGCACACACGGACACACACACACACACACTCACAATCACACCACTCTCTCTCAAACAGTCACGCGCGCGCGCACGCACGCACCCACACACACACACACGCGCGCGCGCACGCACACACACACACGCACACACACACGCACACACACACACACACACACACACACACACACACACACACTGGCCATCCACCACCCATATACCCTTTGGCCCCTCTAATTGAGTGTCTTCCAACCGTGTAGTGTACTTGGGGTACAATTTCCTCTTGCCACCCCGTGGTTGAACATGAATGTGTCAGTTGATCCGTGGTCAATGAGTTCCCTGCCATACTCACTGTACACTGTACACTGTACACTGTACGGACACTGTAGGGGACACAGCCTCAGCCACCTCTCATACATTCATTTCAGGTGCCGGGGTTGACGCCCACGTCCTTGACATCGACAACCTCGACCATTTTCCCAGAGTTCCAGTCGGCCGGTTCAGAAAGGTGGTTGATATGAGATATATAGTGTCCCGTCCTTTTTCAATGACGAGGTGTTCAGGCCAGATGGTCGGCGGGCACGACGTCTCAAAATTCTCCGTCACAGCGGCCGCTCACACTTATCAATGGAAGATGTCAAAACGCTTCATCTCAGCCTTCTGAATCATAGAAGAATAATTCGTGATAGTTGTCCATGCGATGTAGACCCATTCTTTCTTGATGTTTTTCATGATAGAGATGTATGTTCCAAGTGGGGCAGGTATGTGGGATGTAGACCCATTCTTTGTTGATGTTTTTCATGATAGAGATGTATGTTCAAGTCAGCATTCTTTGTTGATGTTTTTCATGATGATGTATCCGAGTGGGGCAGGTAGATGTAGACCCATTCTTTGTTGATGTTTTTCATGATAGAGATGTATGTCCAAGTGGGGCAGGTATGTGGGATGTAGACCCATTCTTTGTTGATGTTTTTCATGATAGAGATGTATGTTCCAAGTGGGGCAGGTATGTGGGATGTAGACCCATTCTTTGTTGATGTTTTTCATGATAGAGATGTATGTTCCGAGTGGGGCAGGTATGTGGGTGTATAGAAGTCAGTGTTGCCAGGGTACTAGTCTGTCTCACAGTCCCTGAACCACATAATTTTCCCTACTGCCAAAGCCTCTCTGCAGTGCTAAAGCCCTAAATAAAGCAAGTCTAGATTTCCTCAGGTTCTGAATCTCTGGTCTCCCTGGGACTCCTTTTCAATTTAAATGGTCTTGTTTGTTACTAACAAAATTACATATATTCAGAGACTGGTCACTACAAATCTAGACGCAACTTCAAATGGAGCATGGTCTTGCTTGACAACTACCTGTGACGGGGACTTTTATGGGTGCACAATCAGATCATATGCTTACCGAGTCTACAGGTAACATCTTGTTGAAACAACTAAGGTCGGTAAATATAAAGAAGCTCAAAATACGACACAAAATAGGGAATTTTTAATATTGTTTTACAGTTTACTCTTGAAGATCCTCCATTCCTTTTGCTTGGGTACATCCGTATGCGTGTGCATGTGCAGTTGGTTTTATAGTGCAAGCCCACTGAAATACCGTGCGGCAGTGATACTATACAGCAGTTTGCCCTGTATGCCGACTCCAACCGAGCAGTCCCTTTATAAACCTTCAACGCCGAGCGCGAGGCAGCGTAACATCCAGCACCATCGTATAACGTGTTTTGGTCTGATACGGCCGGAATCCAACCATAGATCCTCCGCTCCCTGACGGACACACCATCCACTACACTACACTACACTAGACTAGACCATTGGTTGATTTTCAGTGACGCTCTCAAAGGTGTCTATTTCGACGGATAATCGAGGCTGATTATTTGCCAGTGTTAAGTTTCACAAAAGCGTATTGTGTGTTTCGAGTTCATTTCGGGCCCAGTTTTGTTCACTTTACATTCTTGTAGCAATGCGATACATTTCGTTTCCACGGGTATCGTTCCTTCTCCATCGTGTTTCTGCTGTTAACACTCCCTTCCATTCCTCCAGCATTACAAGACATCTTCATCAGCCAGCTTCAGTGGGAGAGCGTGTTTCGTTCAGCTCACCACTCATGGACAGAAGCACTTGTTTCTCGTGGCTTACCAGGATTACCCAGCTCTTTGAGGCCTGGATTAGCGGGCTTTTGAGAGATAGCCCCGCGATAGAGCAGATTGATTCCCCATTCCACTATGTAGCCTAACCCTAGACGTATAATGAACCTACTACTCAATGTTCTTGGGCCCTACTTGATTGGATCTGCTGGACATTAAGGTCCGTATTGGACTTCCCGGACAACAGGTGCCCTTAGTCCATCCATACGATAAGACAACGGTCACGGCCACAGCTATCTAGTCCATTGTATATAACAGGCTGGCATTGCTCGGAGGCATCATATGGGCAGAGATGTACAAGAATGGTCTTGAAGAATGGTCTTGAAGAATGCCTTGCAGCCTTACAGAGAACTCTGTCCCGGTGCTTGAAGACGCGGTGCCGCTGTTCCCGCGAGCTCCCTCTTCATGCTAAAGGAGTCAATCTGTCAACTGTTTACCCATTCCCCAAACTGCTGGCATTGATTTGTCCGATGTCAAGGAGTCCGGGACTGAGTTGTTTAGAATATGAATTAAAACGTCAGAATTCAACATAAGAGCAATTCCCCATTAGTCTGACTTCATCGCAATGACTACAATGACGTCAGATCCCACTGATCGTCTCGTGCTTTATTCTGATATGCTTATATAATATAATATGGTCAGAGAAAGATCAATGATTGTTAGTAATACATACATTATGAAGTCTAAAGATTAGGGGTGAAATGCACCTCAGGGAAAAGGTTTTCGGGGGAGAGGGAGGGTGCCCTACTTATGGTGTCAGTCACCAGTTTGTCTGGTCCAGCCACGATCCTTTGCTGCTCGCCATGCTAAAGATGTTATACTGGTGAGAGTATCCAGGTCAAAGTCAGGTGCTTTCACTAAAAAGAATTGTTTGCTATCAGGTTTTGCCCTAGGTCAGTATAGGCAGTATATATTCTAGAGTCTTTGGGTGTCGTGCGTTTCATTATTTTAGCCGTTCGTTTGATACGAGGTATAATATAAAATGAGCAGATCAAGCACCTCAGTCTGTCCTCAGTCTGTTTGGTGAAACAGTCACATTGTCACCATGGTTATCATGACTCACCGCATTTACACATATGAAGAGGCACAAACAATACATTTTCCTTGAATGTGCGCGTGCATCCGTAATTACTTTTACTTTATAAAACTCTTTTCATAAAAGAAAGATCTTTCCCCGTCCAACGCCTCTTCAGGTGTAATGAGAACTTAGCGTAGTCATAGGTGACGCATAACCGTCAAACAGCGAAAGGTCTGGTGTTTATAACGGAGTTGTGACCTGAAGAAATCACTATTTATATATATTGAACACGAGGTGTTTACTTCACGAGGTGAATATCCTTATATACTTCCCATCAAACGTTTGCACTCACGAGTGTAAATATAGCCACTTACTTAAGGCAACTGTTCTAAACTAAATTTTGCAAAATATTCCATCCTGTTTAAAGATACTTTTACACATGAAGTGATGTATTGTAAAACAAATTCGTAAAGTTGAAAAGATCAATGTCATGAGTTCAATAAATGATAAAGATCAGTGAAAATTGGCAAATTCTTAACAGCACTTTACACCAAAACTCAGCTGTTCACATGCACGATATTTGCACATGCTTTTCAGCAATTTGATGCATAATCCTCATGCTCTCATCTGCATAAAGTTTGCCAGTTAGTTCCCCAAAGTTAATGGAGAAATCAGTCTTCGATGTAACCATACATAGATACATACATAGATACATGCATGCATGCATACATGCATACATACATACATACATACATACATACATACATAACATATAGTGAGTGTTTTAAGTGAGTCTAAACTTTTTATGGGTAGTATATATACAAGCACAGATAAATATAGTCTGTGACACACTGTGTCGTGCCAGGCACCGTAGAATGACAGTGTTAGAGAACGTGTTTCTTTCCCAGCATCATCAGGTCGATGTATCCTGCAGATGTGTCGGCTACAATGCAACATGCCCACACATGTGCTCTGTAGATAACCCAGGGCAACTCCCATCTCCTCCGCTGTCTACAAAGCTTTGAGACTGAATGCCATGGTTGTATACACGTGTGCGTTGAATGCTAGGAGGATGTCGATGATAAAGGGCACCGCCCTGGCTAAAGGACAGACTGCATGACCCGGTGCAAGCATTACGTAATGGGTCACGCTGACCCGCTTGGGTATGCACGACGTCATTGACATTTCACGAAAAAGGCTTCCCTTTTTCTGCTGAGTCATCAGAAGACTTTGTGTTTGAAGCGAGACGCCAGGACAAGGCTGTAAGATTAGTGGCGAGAATGCCATCTGGCAGGAAGCAACGATGGCGGGAAACACACGTCTGCACGTGTAGCTCGTGCACTTACATATGTTATGTTATGATAATAAACTGCATTGACCTGGAGTAATAGCTTGAAGAAACAGACATATCGTTGTCAAAACCATATTACGTGCATGGAAGTATAAAAGCGTTCAATCGGATTGATGACGGCAGTCGGAAAGGCCATCAGCATGTTCTGCTTCTCTGACGACAAAGCAAGATATGACACATTGTCAGTGATTTGCACATCAATGTTTTGTCCAGATTTGAATGTAAAAATATCAGAAACTAAATTTGCTTAATATGCTAAAGAAACCTGTATTTCTCTGTAACCAGTCCGAATAGTTCTGTCTCTATCGGAGTGACAGTCCTCATGTAACAATTATTATACATAGATCAGGATTCAGTTTAAACCGTTGGTGGTCAAAGCTCTGTCACTTTACGCTAAAGACCGGTGTTCGACTCCTGCGATTGGGTAATGTTTGAATTTTTAACTACTTTTCTCAAAATCATTTCCATAATAATAACTAAAGGCTGCCTAAGAGCAGAGTCATTTGTAGCCTACGGCTGCGACTGTTCTAAAAGCATTCTGAAACTCATCCCGGCTGCTCGGTGTTATAGAAGTTTATTTTTGTGTTCTTTTTCATTACACCCGTTTCGTACATGAGAACTATCGTGATATGTCCGTAGTTTATCTATCTACCACATTTTGCTATACCCGACATAGAGCCTCATTCACATCTTGTCTCTGGCTATCTGCGTACGGTGTAGAACTTTGCCCAATCACTCACTCACCCTCACAAAATGACACGATTCTTCCAGGTTGACTCGACAAAAAAGCACATGGGGTGCACACCATCTGTACCCCCCACCACCTCCAACTTTGGTCCTCTTTGCCGCCTACATGGAAACTCAACTCGTGCACGTGGCCTAGAATGTTGTTGTTTTTCTTCCTCGTTTTTTTATCTCAAGAAACCCAAATCCTGATGCGATACAGTTAAGATTTCTGTTTGAACAACCTTTTCGTCCCATTTTGTCTCGTAAAACACTTGATGATAATTTCCTCATTCCAGACGTGCAATGTGTCGAGACTGTTAAAAGTACAGCGACACATAGACAATGACATCTCCAGATGTGAGCATCAATATAAATGTCGGCGAGACCCTTGAACTGGAGTCTGTTCAAAATCATCGAGAGTCACAGTCGTGCTTGTGACGCGAGACTTTGATATATGGGTGTTTAGGAAACCTAATATTAAGCCAGAAAAAGTAGTAAGCCATGCCAACCTGGATACGCTCAACAGTGTGAATCGAGGTCTGTTTCTGTCATAACCGATCATAACCATCCCCTCCCCACCCACATTCTTCCCCCACCCCTTCATCAGCATTAACCAACTCAAAGTCGTAAACATGACGTCACCTAGAAGCAACGATATGCATTAATGTTGGTACATGGTATACACGACTTAGGATCTGTACGGCTCACAAAATAATCCACCAAATAATGCCTTGCTTGTACATCTCGGATTCCATCTATCTATGCTTAAAACGTCTCATGCATCGGAACTGCGGAAACGTGTTATATATACGAGATACAAGAATAGTTTGACGATACCACTACCCTAGTATCTCAGACAATACCTACTCATAGACAATACCAACCCTCCGACAACATCAACACTCAGACGATGCCACCTCTCGGATAGATCCAGCCCTCCATATATACCACCTCAAACAACAATAATACCACTCCAGACAATACCAACATTCAGACAACACCAACACCCAGACACTGCCAACACTCACTCTGCTGACACTCAGACACTGCCAACACTCAGACAATACCAACGCTCAGAAAATACCAACACTCAGACACTGCCAACAGTCAGATAATACCAACGCTCAGACAATACCAACACTCAGACAATACCAACGCTCAGATAATACCAGCACTCAGACAATACCACTGACTGACTGAGTTTGGTTTTACGCCGCTTTTAGCAATATTCCAGCAACATCACGGCGGGGAACACCAGAAATGGGCTTCACACATTGTGCCCACTTCGGCGTGACGAGCCAACGCTTTAACCATTAGGCTACCCCACCGCCCCTCTCAGACAATACCAACGCTCAGACAATACCAAACCTTCACATAATAACAAGCATGGTACCTCCCTGTTGGAGAATATATTCTCTTCACTGTATATTTTTTCACATATGAAGAACGCGTGGAACATGCGCTTCTTGACAAATTACCAGAAAGAATGGGAATCCGTTTCCGCCCTACCCCTCCGTGATTCCTGGTATTTCATGAATGCCTCGGTGTCCCGCCGATACATCCCCTAACCTAACCATAATCACACCCCCGTTACTTGTGTTAGTGAGTGAGGTGTGTAACTATAGTTTTGAAAGTATTTCAGTTAAACCATACAGAGTTCTGATGTTGGGAGGAAGCCCCAGACAAACGCCGCCGTTATACATCTCCCAAAACATGGGGACGATCGATCTACTACAACATGGGTACGATCTGGTGGACAGGTTATACGTGAATCGTACAACTAGTGGACAAGCGGTTTGCTGCTCTGTCACATGACAGATAGTGAATTGCGGATTGTGACTGAAGAGCATTTGCATTGTGATTGTGAAGAGAGTGGATGGGATTGTCTAGATAGTGAATAGTGACAGTAACTGATCATTTGTTAATTGTGAATAGCAAAAGCGGCTTGTGGATGACGAGAGTTGGGGGATAGTGGATACCACTAATTGCCACTGTTGTGATAGTGGAGAATGGGTGTCAAAGTAGTGGGTAGTGAGAGTGGTGGATAGTGAGACTGGAGGTAGAGGATTGTGAGAGTGGTGGTAGTGGATTGTGAGTGTGGTGGTAGTGGATAGTGAGTGTGGTGGTAGTGGGTAGTGAGAGCGGTGGTAATGGATAGTGAGTGTGGTGGTAGTGGGTAGTGAGAGTGGTGGTAATGGATAGTGAGAGTGGTGGTAGTGCATAATGAGAGTGGTGGTAGTGGATGTAAGTGTGGTGGTAGTGGATAGTGAGAGTGGTGGTAGTGGATTGTGAGAGCGGTGGTAATGGATAGTGAGTGTGGTGGTACTGGGGAGTGAGAGTGGTGGTAATGGATAGTGAGTGTGGTGGTACTGGGTAGTGAGAGTGGTGGTAATGGATAGTGAGAGTGGTGGTAGTGGATAGTGAGAGTGGTGGTAGTGGATTGTGAGTGTGGTAGTAGTGGATAGTGAGAGTGGTGGTAGTGGATAGTGAGAGTGGTGGTAGTGGATTGTGAGAGTGGTGGTAGTGGGTAGTAAGTGCGAAGATAGCAGACTGTGACTTTCAGGTTCAAGTGGATCATAACACGGAACGTTATGAATGTTGGGCTGACTGAGACTGGATGAATTGGGTTGTGTCTAACGTGTTTGTTGATTTCCAAACTAAAACAATGAGTTAACCGATACAACCAAATAACAATCATAAGTTACAGAGTTAACAGTTGATTATAGAATCAGTCAGGGTTACAGATCAATGCCAGTTACTGCGTAAGAGTGACAGAGGCAGTACTCTGCTGATTGACCGTCAAACATAGTCGGAGATGTCATTATTCACCAAGCAGAAACAGTGGTCAAGCTTCTTAAAATGGCCCTGGGCTGGTGAAATCAGGTCCTGATGTAGCACGAGAAAACATTGGCATGCGTTTGCCCTCTTAAAAAGTCTGTACCATATCGGAATAACCTATAGCTGTACGAGAAGACCACAAAAGCGTCAAAATAGAGTAACTCCTGAAGCGCCAAGAACATTACATAGTAGTGACAAAGATATTTCAAAGTAGTAGTATATACTGGACAAGTTCGTATTGTTAAACCAGAAACTCAGGAACACACGCTCATGACCGACAATGTGACACATGAACTATAATGCGTAACAATGAATTACTTGTAACCAGAGACCATATATATTCAATAGCCACACAACAAAGATTTTGGATTCCGGATGTTGAGATCTTTAGTGTAACGGCTACCAAGTCCGACTATTTTCCACTCGACTATTTTCCACAGATAATCAAAAACATAAATAACAACACCTTTTTTGTCAATGTCTGTCTATGCATGCATGCATGGCAAAAATCTCCAAACATGTATACTAGCTCATGCCAATAGTGGTTGTCACCCCCCTCCCCTCCCCACCCCAACCCCACACACACCACACCCCAACCCCACACCCCCTCTCCAATAAAAAAAATTGAAGGGGTGACAACCATTATTGGCATGAGTATATTTGACAAACATCAAATGCTGACTCAGCAAACGTAGATATTTTCATTATATGAGTTCATTTAACAAACTACATTTATTCATGTGTTGTATCATCAGAATAGTTAAAGTATATATGAATAACATTTCTATTGCTTTGAACTACTGACCGTCAAGCATTGGGAACTGATGATATCACACCAGTGTCACGTTTGCTGCTTGAAATGTTTTAATAGCCCAGCGTCCATGCACCGTTCGTGCTGTATATAATTAGGCATGTAAAACGCTCTTCTTGAATTTGCAATTTCTGATCGGGTTTGCAAAATCAAAACACGGCAACTAGGACAAGAAGGTCAACCTGAGCTTCAGTTAATCGATGACCTGATATTTTTCAATACTGGCTAAATAGCCAATCTCTTTCTACTCACGAACCTTCCTGACTTACAAATAAAAGAGTTCAACGGCCGCATTTACTTCATAATTAGATCTATGCACGAAGATTCAGACTGGGAAACTCTATCCACAAGACTGATCACTTCAGTGTTTTAACAACCATTTTTCTTTGATTTCGAGCAGTTTTCCTACAGCTCCAGGCTTTAACGCAGGGAATGAGCACGCCTTTTTTCGAGGGTTTCAAAGATCGTCATACGACGCTTGCTTAAAAGTTGTTTGATCAGGGATGCATCATCCAGTGGCTTAGTTAAGCTTTCAAAACGTTTTATGATGGATGTTTCTAAATTTCGTGAGTGAGTGAGTTTAGTTTGACGCCGCACTCAGCAACATTCCACCTATGGTGGTGGTCTGTAAATAATCGAGTCTGGATCAGACAATCCAGTGATCAACAACATGAGCATCGATCTGCGCAATTGGGAACCGATGACATGTGTCAACCAAGTCAGCGAGCCTGACCACCCGATCCCGTTAGTCGCCTCTTACGACAAGCATGGGTTACTGAAGGCCAATACTCTAACTCGGACCTTTACGGGTGGAGACAAGCATGGGTTACTGAAGGCCAATTCTAACCCGGACCTTCACGGGCGGAGACAAGCATGGGTTGCTGAAGGCCAATACTCTAACCCGGACCTTCACGGGTGGAGACAAGCATGGGTTACTGAAGGCCAATACTCTAACCCGGACCTTCACGGGTGGAGACAAGCATGGGTTACTGAAGGCCAATACTCTAACCCGGACCTTCACGGGTGGAGACAAGCATGGGTTACTGAAGGCCAATACTTTAACCCGGACCTTCACGGGTGGAGACAAAACATGGGTTACTGAAGGCCAATACTCTAACCCGGACCTTCACGGGCGGAGACAAGCATGGGTTACTGAAGGCCAATACTCTAACCCGGACCTTCACGGGTGGAGACAAGCATGGGTTACTGAAGGCCAATACTCTAACCCGGACCTTCACGGGCGGAGACAAGCATGGGTTACTGAAGGCCAATACTCTAACCCGGACCTTCACGGTTTCGGGATTGGTAGGGTAGCTTAATGGTTAAAGCGTTCGCTCGTCACTCCGAAAACCCGTGTTCGATTCCCCACGTAGGTACAGCATATTTTGACTTTTACCATATGGTCAAGTGTTGTTTACTTAGGTGAGCTGTTGACTTGGCCTTGCGAGTGTTTGCGACAGATGCCCTCAATGGGGAGGTATCAGTTCACGGACAGCTGGTATCAACACTAGTTCACATTGCTTCAACACACGTTTATGATATAGTCGGAATCGACGAAATGCAATCCTCTTCTAACGTTTTGTCCGCTTTTTATTCAATGGCAGAAAAATGACGAAATGTTACATTTACTGGGGACAGGCAGTGGAAGGGGCATGAGTAATTTTACATACAATTGGCAGTGGGCTGGGGCTGGGGCTGGGGTGGGTGCGCGCGCGTGTGTGTGTGGGGTGGGGGTGGGGGTATGGGGGGTGGGGAAAAGTTCCCAGACCAGTCTCATACAAATCCAGCTTTTAAACGACCATGCCTTTAGAACTGTATTGTTCAGAGCATTAGTGCCCAATTTGACAGGATCTTTTCGCCTGTGCAAAGGCTTCTGCCGACAGAGCCAGACAGTCGGACAATTGAGCTGTATATAGACTGTAATAAGGAAAACACGTTAATACACTTGATGGGGAAGATTGAATACAAGTGACTTAACATACATGTAAGATATAAGTATTTGTTTTACGCAAGCTTTAAAGCAAAATGAAAGGGCCCCTCATGTGTAGCACGTGCAGACCGAGTAGTACCGTTATGCGGGGAATTCACCTAATGAGTGAATCTGGCGGCCTTCTTCTTCCTGTCTCAGGCAATTGGGGAAAGCTGGTCGTTCATGAGGACTGTTGAACAACGATAGGTTCTTACACAGGCTTACTTCAATTTTAAAAGCATTTTAATCATGTTGTCACTTTGAATACCAGGAAATGCTACATGAAAACACAGCAAGCTCGAAAGGGACGATGCTCATTTCCGGCTACTGTGGTGTCTAATACTCCAG